>NC_050575.1:133671221-133671341 GCF_011100635.1 Trichosurus vulpecula | reverse complement strand
GGAATTGTGTCCATATGCTAACTCCCCAGACCTTCTTCCAGAAATGCAGAGAGAGCACCTTCTCTCTCATTTCCATTCTTAGAGATCTGCCTGCTTAGGGACTGACTAGTACAGGGTGAT